>NC_134850.1:16651527-16676527 GCF_965363235.1 Mytilus galloprovincialis | reverse complement strand
TTGATCATGAAACATGATTGATTGATCATGATCATGATTGATTGATCATGATTGATTGATCATGATTGATTGATTGATTTATTGATTAGTTGGTTGGTTGGTAAAACACGTTGGATAGGGCCAATTCAAACAGCGAAAAAGAAACAAAAAAGATCTTGGACCCTATATTAAACACACGAGACGGAAACATGATTGATTGATTGGTTGGTTGGTTGGTTGGTTGGTTGGTTGGTTGGTTGGTTAAACACGTTGGATAGGGCCAATTGAAACAGCGAAAAAGAAACAAAGAAGATCTTGGACCCTATATTAAACACACGAGACGAGACGGAAACTTGATTGATTGATCATGATTGATTGATTGATTGATTGATTGATTGATTGATTGATTGATTGGTTGGTTGGTTGGTTGGTTGGTTGGTTGGTTGGTTGGTTGGTTGGTTAAACACGTTGGATAGGGCCAATTGAAACAGCGAAAAAGAAACAAAGAAGATCTTGGACCCTATATTAAACACACGAGACGAGACGGAAACTTGATTGATTGATCATGATTGATTGATTGATTGATTGATTGATTGGTTGGTTGGTTGGTTGGTTGGTTGGTTGGTTGGTTGGTTAAACACGTTGGATAGGGCCAATTGAAACAGCGAAAAAGAAACAAAGAAGATCTTGGACCCTATATTAAACACACGAGACGAGACGGAAACATGATTGATTGATCATGATTGATTGATTGATTGATTGATTGATTGGTTGGTTGGTTGGTTGGTTGGTTGGTTAAACACGTTGGAAAGGGTCAATTGAAACAGCGAAAAAGAAACAAAGGAGATCTTGAACCCTATATTAAACACATGAGACGGAAACATGATTGATTGATTGATTAATCATGATCATGATTGGTTGATTGATCATGATCATGATTTGTTGATTGATCATTATTGATTGATCATGATTGGTTGGTTGGTTGGTTGGTTGGCAAACACACATAAAAATCTTCAAGTCGTGCCCCAAATCACATATGTACATGACCTTGACCTTTGACCTTGTGACCTTTGTCAAGGTCATTGCTTCACAATGTCATTGCAAAAGACCCTATGGGTCAAGGACCTTTTGTTTAAGTGTTTTGCCTAATAATGGCTTTTTATAAACCATCAATGGGGGTTATGTCCCTTACATAATGGTAAAACCAATACAGTCATAATGTAACAAAGTTGCCCCTTGAAGTACTGAACATTTTTCACTGCTTAAATTTTCTGTATCTATAACCATTCAAGAATTATAGGGAAATCAAAGACATATGAAAATCTAAAATATGACCTTGACCTTTGACCTTGACCTAATTTTCTAAGTTAGGACCCAGGGGACTCAAATAAAAACATTCCAGGGTTATACGGTTAACGGTTTATGAGTTAAAAAAACATACCGACAAATTTATTCCGTAAAGGTACATAACTCCTATAAAATTTCATCGAATCGCTTCGATCCAAATTAGCCAAAAATTCCTGAGGATGTAACGAACAATTTGTAAAAAGAATTTTGTCGCTTTCTTATTTTGTTACGAAGGAGATGCACACACATGACAAACAGTGAATAGGGAGATAACTCTTACAAAGAAAATGGTTCGGCTTAGCAGGGTGAAATTTAAAAGCGCATAACCTATACGATACAATATGAAAAAAATCTAAGCGACATATTGCGAAACAAACATTTATCGCAAGAACAAAATTTGGCGGAAGAAAAAAAAAAAAAAAATAATAATAATAATAATAATAATCAGAACAAATACAATAGGCTTTCCACAGAAAAGTGGAAAGACCTAATTAAAAACCAATTGTTCAGAGAACAATTGAAGGTCTTTCCATATCAAAGAAATTTTGATAAGAAGATAGTTTTTCATACTGATACGATAAATAATGGTTTAATCATGTTTTTAAGTGATATAAAGGAGATAATATGCTACTTCCGGTGAAATGAATGTCACTTCCGGTCTAATATGATAGCTTCTTTCACACTGATTCCAAAAATATATAGTTTCTATATACTTTTGTATTTAGAATGGGAGATACATAGTCACTTCCGGTTTGTTGGAAGTCATTTTTAGTCTTCAGTAATCAGTTTATGTATCTATATGACAAAATATATGGATTCTGAGTACTTTTATACGAAAACATTGCAAAAAAAGGTTACTTCCGGTTTTCTCAAGGTCACTTCCGGTAGTCATTTTTCAAGGTCATTTGTCATCCAACCTTTTGCACAAGGTCAAATGCCATTAAAATGCACTTAGTTGAAGTTATAATCAAATAACCTCATATCAAGACATTTCAGGGGCACTAACTCCTATTAGATGCTATTTAATTGTATCAGACCAAAAGTAACATATCTTCATAACTATATACCAATCATTTTGCACTTGTTCTTTAATATGTACCTTTTCAAGGGTTGAAGAAAATGCAAAAACATGGAAAATTCCGAATTTAGAACTTGACCTTGACCTTTGACCTTGACCCCATTTTCTAATAAAGGGCCTAGGGATCTCAAATAAATACATTCCAGGGTTATATGGTTGACGGTTTATTAGTTAATAACACATATTGAGAAAATAATTTTGTAAAGGTAGATAACTCCTATAAAATTTCATCGAATCGCTTCGATCCAAATAAGCCAAATTTTCCTTAGGATGTAACGAACAATTTGTAAAAAGAATTTTGTCGCTATCTTTTTTTGTTACAAAGGAGATGCACTCTGATGATAAACAGTGAATAGGGAGATAACTCTTACAAAGAAAAGTGTTCGGCTTAGCAGGGTTAAATGTAAAAGCGCATAAACTGTACGATACAATATGAGAAATATCTAAGCGACATATTGTGAAACAAACATTTGTCGCAATATCAAAATTAGGCGGAAGAAAAAAAAAAAAAAAAATAATAATAATTAAAAACCAATTGTTCAGAGAACAATTGAAGGTCTTTCCATATCAAAGAAATTTTGATAAGAAGATAGTTGTTCATACTGATACGATAAATAATGGTTTAATCATATTTTTAAGTGATATAAAGGAGATAATATGCTACTTCCGGTGAAATGAATGTCACTTCCGGTCTAATATGATAGCTTCTTTCACACTGATTCCAAAAATATATAGTTTCTATATACTTTTGTATGTAGAATGGGAGATAATTGGACACTTCCGGTTTGTTGGAAGTCATTTTGAGTCTTCAGTAATCAGTTTATGTATCTATATGACAAAATATATGGATTCTGAGTAATTTTATATGAAAAAATTGCAAAAAAGGCTACTTCCGGTTTTCTCAAGGTCACTTCCGGTAGTCATTTTTCAAGGTCATTTGTCACCTTACCTTTTGTACAAGGTCAAATGCCTTTATAATGAACTTAGTTAAAGTTATAATCAAATAACCTCATATCAAGACATTTCAGGGGCACCAACTCCTATAAGATGCCATTAAATTGTATTAGACTAAACGTAGCATATCTTTATTACAATAAAGCAGACATTTTGCACTTGTTCTTTTATATGTATCTTTCAAAATGTCTGAGAAAATGCAAAAACAAGCAAAAGTCACAATTGAGAACTTGACCTTGACCTTTGACCTTGACCTCATTTTGTAAGTTAGGACCTAGGGGCCTCAAATAAAAACATTCCAGGGTTCTACAGTTGACTGTTTATGAGTTAAAAAAACATATCGACAAATTTATTTTGTAAAGGTAGATAACTCCTATAAAATTTCATCGAATCGTTTCGATCCAAATTAACCAAAAATTCCTGAGGATGTAACGAACAAGTTGTAAAAGGAATTTTGTCACTATCTTTTTTTGTTACGAAGGAGATGCACACAGATGATAAACAGTGAATAGGGAGATAACTCTTACAAAGAAAATGGTTCGCCTTAGCAGGGTGAAATTTAAAAGCGCATAAACTATACGATACCACATGAGAAATATTTAAGCGACATATTGCGAAACAAACATTTATCGCAAGAACAAAATTTGGCGGAAAAAAAAAATAATAATAATAATAAATATAAATCAATTGCTTTAAAAAAGCAATTGTAGGGGGTCTTTCTCCCTTTAAAATTAATTGAATTGGGGGTGGGGGGGGGGGTGTTTGTTTGTTTGTTTGTTTGTTTGTTTGTTTGTTTCTGTATGGGGTCTATATTATTGTTACCGGAGAAGTTTCATGTTTAGTTTGGAAAGTTTTTCTTTTATTTTAGGTACAGCGCGCGCGCCATATCACGTGACACGGGTTTATAATAACGAAAAGATAGTCTTTTTATTCCTTTTTAGGTGGGGACTTTGAACAGACAACATGTATAGAGACGGAATGCACACAATGTAATTTCTTTTGTCATTGTAGGAAATTGACATTTTGATGACAGTTCACAAACAGTGCATGATTTGGATTTATTTGATCCGGTGTAACTTTAAAACACATTTATTGATTATTTTCTGATAATGTACATTTTTCAGCACCTGTTTGTAACACAGATTAGTATTTCAATCTCGGAGCGGACATTTTATTGTAGGCTTTTACTGAAATTTACGGACCTAGCAAGCAATTTTTACGGCATTGCAATTTTTTTTCTCTAGGAAAAGCTTTGAGAGATATCTGCACCAAATTTTTTTACAAACTTTTAGTACATGTATGCCCTGCTGACTGCAAATTTTGAGGTCGATTGTATTTGTAGTTTCAGAGTACATGTGGATTTTTTTTTCAGAAGTGACGCAAGAACAATATTAAATTTCAATTTTTCATGAAACATGATTGATTGATCATGAAACATGATTGATTGATCATGATCATGATTGATTGATCATGATTGATTGATCATGATTGATTGATTGATTTATTGATTAGTTGGTTGGTTGGTAAAACACGTTGGATAGGGCCAATTCAAACAGCGAAAAAGAAACAAAAAAGATCTTGGACCCTATATTAAACACACGAGACGGAAACATGATTGATTGATTGGTTGGTTGGTTGGTTGGTTGGTTGGTTGGTTGGTTGGTTAAACACGTTGGATAGGGCCAATTGAAACAGCGAAAAAGAAACAAAGAAGATCTTGGACCCTATATTAAACACACGAGACGAGACGGAAACTTGATTGATTGATCATGATTGATTGATTGATTGATTGATTGATTGATTGATTGATTGATTGGTTGGTTGGTTGGTTGGTTGGTTGGTTGGTTGGTTGGTTGGTTGGTTAAACACGTTGGATAGGGCCAATTGAAACAGCGAAAAAGAAACAAAGAAGATCTTGGACCCTATATTAAACACACGAGACGAGACGGAAACTTGATTGATTGATCATGATTGATTGATTGATTGATTGATTGATTGGTTGGTTGGTTGGTTGGTTGGTTGGTTGGTTGGTTGGTTAAACACGTTGGATAGGGCCAATTGAAACAGCGAAAAAGAAACAAAGAAGATCTTGGACCCTATATTAAACACACGAGACGAGACGGAAACATGATTGATTGATCATGATTGATTGATTGATTGATTGATTGATTGGTTGGTTGGTTGGTTGGTTGGTTGGTTAAACACGTTGGAAAGGGTCAATTGAAACAGCGAAAAAGAAACAAAGGAGATCTTGAACCCTATATTAAACACATGAGACGGAAACATGATTGATTGATTGATTAATCATGATCATGATTGGTTGATTGATCATGATCATGATTTGTTGATTGATCATTATTGATTGATCATGATTGGTTGGTTGGTTGGTTGGTTGGCAAACACACATAAAAATCTTCAAGTCGTGCCCCAAATCACATATGTACATGACCTTGACCTTTGACCTTGTGACCTTTGTCAAGGTCATTGCTTCACAATGTCATTGCAAAAGACCCTATGGGTCAAGGACCTTTTGTTTAAGTGTTTTGCCTAATAATGGCTTTTTATAAACCATCAATGGGGGTTATGTCCCTTACATAATGGTAAAACCAATACAGTCATAATGTAACAAAGTTGCCCCTTGAAGTACTGAACATTTTTCACTGCTTAAATTTTCTGTATCTATAACCATTCAAGAATTATAGGGAAATCAAAGACATATGAAAATCTAAAATATGACCTTGACCTTTGACCTTGACCTAATTTTCTAAGTTAGGACCCAGGGGACTCAAATAAAAACATTCCAGGGTTATACGGTTAACGGTTTATGAGTTAAAAAAACATACCGACAAATTTATTCCGTAAAGGTACATAACTCCTATAAAATTTCATCGAATCGCTTCGATCCAAATTAGCCAAAAATTCCTGAGGATGTAACGAACAATTTGTAAAAAGAATTTTGTCGCTTTCTTATTTTGTTACGAAGGAGATGCACACACATGACAAACAGTGAATAGGGAGATAACTCTTACAAAGAAAATGGTTCGGCTTAGCAGGGTGAAATTTAAAAGCGCATAACCTATACGATACAATATGAAAAAAATCTAAGCGACATATTGCGAAACAAACATTTATCGCAAGAACAAAATTTGGCGGAAGAAAAAAAAAAAAAAAATAATAATAATAATAATAATAATCAGAACAAATACAATAGGCTTTCCACAGAAAAGTGGAAAGACCTAATTAAAAACCAATTGTTCAGAGAACAATTGAAGGTCTTTCCATATCAAAGAAATTTTGATAAGAAGATAGTTTTTCATACTGATACGATAAATAATGGTTTAATCATGTTTTTAAGTGATATAAAGGAGATAATATGCTACTTCCGGTGAAATGAATGTCACTTCCGGTCTAATATGATAGCTTCTTTCACACTGATTCCAAAAATATATAGTTTCTATATACTTTTGTATTTAGAATGGGAGATACATAGTCACTTCCGGTTTGTTGGAAGTCATTTTTAGTCTTCAGTAATCAGTTTATGTATCTATATGACAAAATATATGGATTCTGAGTACTTTTATACGAAAACATTGCAAAAAAAGGTTACTTCCGGTTTTCTCAAGGTCACTTCCGGTAGTCATTTTTCAAGGTCATTTGTCATCCAACCTTTTGCACAAGGTCAAATGCCATTAAAATGCACTTAGTTGAAGTTATAATCAAATAACCTCATATCAAGACATTTCAGGGGCACTAACTCCTATTAGATGCTATTTAATTGTATCAGACCAAAAGTAACATATCTTCATAACTATATACCAATCATTTTGCACTTGTTCTTTAATATGTACCTTTTCAAGGGTTGAAGAAAATGCAAAAACATGGAAAATTCCGAATTTAGAACTTGACCTTGACCTTTGACCTTGACCCCATTTTCTAATAAAGGGCCTAGGGATCTCAAATAAATACATTCCAGGGTTATATGGTTGACGGTTTATTAGTTAATAACACATATTGAGAAAATAATTTTGTAAAGGTAGATAACTCCTATAAAATTTCATCGAATCGCTTCGATCCAAATAAGCCAAATTTTCCTTAGGATGTAACGAACAATTTGTAAAAAGAATTTTGTCGCTATCTTTTTTTGTTACAAAGGAGATGCACTCTGATGATAAACAGTGAATAGGGAGATAACTCTTACAAAGAAAAGTGTTCGGCTTAGCAGGGTTAAATGTAAAAGCGCATAAACTGTACGATACAATATGAGAAATATCTAAGCGACATATTGTGAAACAAACATTTGTCGCAATATCAAAATTAGGCGGAAGAAAAAAAAAAAAAAAAATAATAATAATTAAAAACCAATTGTTCAGAGAACAATTGAAGGTCTTTCCATATCAAAGAAATTTTGATAAGAAGATAGTTGTTCATACTGATACGATAAATAATGGTTTAATCATATTTTTAAGTGATATAAAGGAGATAATATGCTACTTCCGGTGAAATGAATGTCACTTCCGGTCTAATATGATAGCTTCTTTCACACTGATTCCAAAAATATATAGTTTCTATATACTTTTGTATGTAGAATGGGAGATAATTGGACACTTCCGGTTTGTTGGAAGTCATTTTGAGTCTTCAGTAATCAGTTTATGTATCTATATGACAAAATATATGGATTCTGAGTAATTTTATATGAAAAAATTGCAAAAAAGGCTACTTCCGGTTTTCTCAAGGTCACTTCCGGTAGTCATTTTTCAAGGTCATTTGTCACCTTACCTTTTGTACAAGGTCAAATGCCTTTATAATGAACTTAGTTAAAGTTATAATCAAATAACCTCATATCAAGACATTTCAGGGGCACCAACTCCTATAAGATGCCATTAAATTGTATTAGACTAAACGTAGCATATCTTTATTACAATAAAGCAGACATTTTGCACTTGTTCTTTTATATGTATCTTTCAAAATGTCTGAGAAAATGCAAAAACAAGCAAAAGTCACAATTGAGAACTTGACCTTGACCTTTGACCTTGACCTCATTTTGTAAGTTAGGACCTAGGGGCCTCAAATAAAAACATTCCAGGGTTCTACAGTTGACTGTTTATGAGTTAAAAAAACATATCGACAAATTTATTTTGTAAAGGTAGATAACTCCTATAAAATTTCATCGAATCGTTTCGATCCAAATTAACCAAAAATTCCTGAGGATGTAACGAACAAGTTGTAAAAGGAATTTTGTCACTATCTTTTTTTGTTACGAAGGAGATGCACACAGATGATAAACAGTGAATAGGGAGATAACTCTTACAAAGAAAATGGTTCGCCTTAGCAGGGTGAAATTTAAAAGCGCATAAACTATACGATACCACATGAGAAATATTTAAGCGACATATTGCGAAACAAACATTTATCGCAAGAACAAAATTTGGCGGAAAAAAAAAATAATAATAATAATAAATATAAATCAATTGCTTTAAAAAAGCAATTGTAGGGGGTCTTTCTCCCTTTAAAATTAATTGAATTGGGGGTGGGGGGGGGGGTGTTTGTTTGTTTGTTTGTTTGTTTGTTTGTTTGTTTCTGTATGGGGTCTATATTATTGTTACCGGAGAAGTTTCATGTTTAGTTTGGAAAGTTTTTCTTTTATTTTAGGTACAGCGCGCGCGCCATATCACGTGACACGGGTTTATAATAACGAAAAGATAGTCTTTTTATTCCTTTTTAGGTGGGGACTTTGAACAGACAACATGTATAGAGACGGAATGCACACAATGTAATTTCTTTTGTCATTGTAGGAAATTGACATTTTGATGACAGTTCACAAACAGTGCATGATTTGGATTTATTTGATCCGGTGTAACTTTAAAACACATTTATTGATTATTTTCTGATAATGTACATTTTTCAGCACCTGTTTGTAACACAGATTAGTATTTCAATCTCGGAGCGGACATTTTATTGTAGGCTTTTACTGAAATTTACGGACCTAGCAAGCAATTTTTACGGCATTGCAATTTTTTTTCTCTAGGAAAAGCTTTGAGAGATATCTGCACCAAATTTTTTTACAAACTTTTAGTACATGTATGCCCTGCTGACTGCAAATTTTGAGGTCGATTGTATTTGTAGTTTCAGAGTACATGTGGATTTTTTTTTCAGAAGTGACGCAAGAACAATATTAAATTTCAATTTTTCATGAAACATGATTGATTGATCATGAAACATGATTGATTGATCATGATCATGATTGATTGATCATGATTGATTGATCATGATTGATTGATTGATTTATTGATTAGTTGGTTGGTTGGTAAAACACGTTGGATAGGGCCAATTCAAACAGCGAAAAAGAAACAAAAAAGATCTTGGACCCTATATTAAACACACGAGACGGAAACATGATTGATTGATTGGTTGGTTGGTTGGTTGGTTGGTTGGTTGGTTGGTTGGTTAAACACGTTGGATAGGGCCAATTGAAACAGCGAAAAAGAAACAAAGAAGATCTTGGACCCTATATTAAACACACGAGACGAGACGGAAACTTGATTGATTGATCATGATTGATTGATTGATTGATTGATTGATTGATTGATTGATTGATTGGTTGGTTGGTTGGTTGGTTGGTTGGTTGGTTGGTTGGTTGGTTGGTTAAACACGTTGGATAGGGCCAATTGAAACAGCGAAAAAGAAACAAAGAAGATCTTGGACCCTATATTAAACACACGAGACGAGACGGAAACTTGATTGATTGATCATGATTGATTGATTGATTGATTGATTGATTGGTTGGTTGGTTGGTTGGTTGGTTGGTTGGTTGGTTGGTTAAACACGTTGGATAGGGCCAATTGAAACAGCGAAAAAGAAACAAAGAAGATCTTGGACCCTATATTAAACACACGAGACGAGACGGAAACATGATTGATTGATCATGATTGATTGATTGATTGATTGATTGATTGGTTGGTTGGTTGGTTGGTTGGTTGGTTAAACACGTTGGAAAGGGTCAATTGAAACAGCGAAAAAGAAACAAAGGAGATCTTGAACCCTATATTAAACACATGAGACGGAAACATGATTGATTGATTGATTAATCATGATCATGATTGGTTGATTGATCATGATCATGATTTGTTGATTGATCATTATTGATTGATCATGATTGGTTGGTTGGTTGGTTGGTTGGCAAACACACATAAAAATCTTCAAGTCGTGCCCCAAATCACATATGTACATGACCTTGACCTTTGACCTTGTGACCTTTGTCAAGGTCATTGCTTCACAATGTCATTGCAAAAGACCCTATGGGTCAAGGACCTTTTGTTTAAGTGTTTTGCCTAATAATGGCTTTTTATAAACCATCAATGGGGGTTATGTCCCTTACATAATGGTAAAACCAATACAGTCATAATGTAACAAAGTTGCCCCTTGAAGTACTGAACATTTTTCACTGCTTAAATTTTCTGTATCTATAACCATTCAAGAATTATAGGGAAATCAAAGACATATGAAAATCTAAAATATGACCTTGACCTTTGACCTTGACCTAATTTTCTAAGTTAGGACCCAGGGGACTCAAATAAAAACATTCCAGGGTTATACGGTTAACGGTTTATGAGTTAAAAAAACATACCGACAAATTTATTCCGTAAAGGTACATAACTCCTATAAAATTTCATCGAATCGCTTCGATCCAAATTAGCCAAAAATTCCTGAGGATGTAACGAACAATTTGTAAAAAGAATTTTGTCGCTTTCTTATTTTGTTACGAAGGAGATGCACACACATGACAAACAGTGAATAGGGAGATAACTCTTACAAAGAAAATGGTTCGGCTTAGCAGGGTGAAATTTAAAAGCGCATAACCTATACGATACAATATGAAAAAAATCTAAGCGACATATTGCGAAACAAACATTTATCGCAAGAACAAAATTTGGCGGAAGAAAAAAAAAAAAAAAATAATAATAATAATAATAATAATCAGAACAAATACAATAGGCTTTCCACAGAAAAGTGGAAAGACCTAATTAAAAACCAATTGTTCAGAGAACAATTGAAGGTCTTTCCATATCAAAGAAATTTTGATAAGAAGATAGTTTTTCATACTGATACGATAAATAATGGTTTAATCATGTTTTTAAGTGATATAAAGGAGATAATATGCTACTTCCGGTGAAATGAATGTCACTTCCGGTCTAATATGATAGCTTCTTTCACACTGATTCCAAAAATATATAGTTTCTATATACTTTTGTATTTAGAATGGGAGATACATAGTCACTTCCGGTTTGTTGGAAGTCATTTTTAGTCTTCAGTAATCAGTTTATGTATCTATATGACAAAATATATGGATTCTGAGTACTTTTATACGAAAACATTGCAAAAAAAGGTTACTTCCGGTTTTCTCAAGGTCACTTCCGGTAGTCATTTTTCAAGGTCATTTGTCATCCAACCTTTTGCACAAGGTCAAATGCCATTAAAATGCACTTAGTTGAAGTTATAATCAAATAACCTCATATCAAGACATTTCAGGGGCACTAACTCCTATTAGATGCTATTTAATTGTATCAGACCAAAAGTAACATATCTTCATAACTATATACCAATCATTTTGCACTTGTTCTTTAATATGTACCTTTTCAAGGGTTGAAGAAAATGCAAAAACATGGAAAATTCCGAATTTAGAACTTGACCTTGACCTTTGACCTTGACCCCATTTTCTAATAAAGGGCCTAGGGATCTCAAATAAATACATTCCAGGGTTATATGGTTGACGGTTTATTAGTTAATAACACATATTGAGAAAATAATTTTGTAAAGGTAGATAACTCCTATAAAATTTCATCGAATCGCTTCGATCCAAATAAGCCAAATTTTCCTTAGGATGTAACGAACAATTTGTAAAAAGAATTTTGTCGCTATCTTTTTTTGTTACAAAGGAGATGCACTCTGATGATAAACAGTGAATAGGGAGATAACTCTTACAAAGAAAAGTGTTCGGCTTAGCAGGGTTAAATGTAAAAGCGCATAAACTGTACGATACAATATGAGAAATATCTAAGCGACATATTGTGAAACAAACATTTGTCGCAATATCAAAATTAGGCGGAAGAAAAAAAAAAAAAAAAATAATAATAATTAAAAACCAATTGTTCAGAGAACAATTGAAGGTCTTTCCATATCAAAGAAATTTTGATAAGAAGATAGTTGTTCATACTGATACGATAAATAATGGTTTAATCATATTTTTAAGTGATATAAAGGAGATAATATGCTACTTCCGGTGAAATGAATGTCACTTCCGGTCTAATATGATAGCTTCTTTCACACTGATTCCAAAAATATATAGTTTCTATATACTTTTGTATGTAGAATGGGAGATAATTGGACACTTCCGGTTTGTTGGAAGTCATTTTGAGTCTTCAGTAATCAGTTTATGTATCTATATGACAAAATATATGGATTCTGAGTAATTTTATATGAAAAAATTGCAAAAAAGGCTACTTCCGGTTTTCTCAAGGTCACTTCCGGTAGTCATTTTTCAAGGTCATTTGTCACCTTACCTTTTGTACAAGGTCAAATGCCTTTATAATGAACTTAGTTAAAGTTATAATCAAATAACCTCATATCAAGACATTTCAGGGGCACCAACTCCTATAAGATGCCATTAAATTGTATTAGACTAAACGTAGCATATCTTTATTACAATAAAGCAGACATTTTGCACTTGTTCTTTTATATGTATCTTTCAAAATGTCTGAGAAAATGCAAAAACAAGCAAAAGTCACAATTGAGAACTTGACCTTGACCTTTGACCTTGACCTCATTTTGTAAGTTAGGACCTAGGGGCCTCAAATAAAAACATTCCAGGGTTCTACAGTTGACTGTTTATGAGTTAAAAAAACATATCGACAAATTTATTTTGTAAAGGTAGATAACTCCTATAAAATTTCATCGAATCGTTTCGATCCAAATTAACCAAAAATTCCTGAGGATGTAACGAACAAGTTGTAAAAGGAATTTTGTCACTATCTTTTTTTGTTACGAAGGAGATGCACACAGATGATAAACAGTGAATAGGGAGATAACTCTTACAAAGAAAATGGTTCGCCTTAGCAGGGTGAAATTTAAAAGCGCATAAACTATACGATACCACATGAGAAATATTTAAGCGACATATTGCGAAACAAACATTTATCGCAAGAACAAAATTTGGCGGAAAAAAAAAATAATAATAATAATAAATATAAATCAATTGCTTTAAAAAAGCAATTGTAGGGGGTCTTTCTCCCTTTAAAATTAATTGAATTGGGGGTGGGGGGGGGGGTGTTTGTTTGTTTGTTTGTTTGTTTGTTTGTTTGTTTCTGTATGGGGTCTATATTATTGTTACCGGAGAAGTTTCATGTTTAGTTTGGAAAGTTTTTCTTTTATTTTAGGTACAGCGCGCGCGCCATATCACGTGACACGGGTTTATAATAACGAAAAGATAGTCTTTTTATTCCTTTTTAGGTGGGGACTTTGAACAGACAACATGTATAGAGACGGAATGCACACAATGTAATTTCTTTTGTCATTGTAGGAAATTGACATTTTGATGACAGTTCACAAACAGTGCATGATTTGGATTTATTTGATCCGGTGTAACTTTAAAACACATTTATTGATTATTTTCTGATAATGTACATTTTTCAGCACCTGTTTGTAACACAGATTAGTATTTCAATCTCGGAGCGGACATTTTATTGTAGGCTTTTACTGAAATTTACGGACCTAGCAAGCAATTTTTACGGCATTGCAATTTTTTTTCTCTAGGAAAAGCTTTGAGAGATATCTGCACCAAATTTTTTTACAAACTTTTAGTACATGTATGCCCTGCTGACTGCAAATTTTGAGGTCGATTGTATTTGTAGTTTCAGAGTACATGTGGATTTTTTTTTCAGAAGTGACGCAAGAACAATATTAAATTTCAATTTTTCATGAAACATGATTGATTGATCATGAAACATGATTGATTGATCATGATCATGATTGATTGATCATGATTGATTGATCATGATTGATTGATTGATTTATTGATTAGTTGGTTGGTTGGTAAAACACGTTGGATAGGGCCAATTCAAACAGCGAAAAAGAAACAAAAAAGATCTTGGACCCTATATTAAACACACGAGACGGAAACATGATTGATTGATTGGTTGGTTGGTTGGTTGGTTGGTTGGTTGGTTGGTTGGTTAAACACGTTGGATAGGGCCAATTGAAACAGCGAAAAAGAAACAAAGAAGATCTTGGACCCTATATTAAACACACGAGACGAGACGGAAACTTGATTGATTGATCATGATTGATTGATTGATTGATTGATTGATTGATTGATTGATTGATTGGTTGGTTGGTTGGTTGGTTGGTTGGTTGGTTGGTTGGTTGGTTGGTTAAACACGTTGGATAGGGCCAATTGAAACAGCGAAAAAGAAACAAAGAAGATCTTGGACCCTATATTAAACACACGAGACGAGACGGAAACTTGATTGATTGATCATGATTGATTGATTGATTGATTGATTGATTGGTTGGTTGGTTGGTTGGTTGGTTGGTTGGTTGGTTGGTTAAACACGTTGGATAGGGCCAATTGAAACAGCGAAAAAGAAACAAAGAAGATCTTGGACCCTATATTAAACACACGAGACGAGACGGAAACATGATTGATTGATCATGATTGATTGATTGATTGATTGATTGATTGGTTGGTTGGTTGGTTGGTTGGTTGGTTAAACACGTTGGAAAGGGTCAATTGAAACAGCGAAAAAGAAACAAAGGAGATCTTGAACCCTATATTAAACACATGAGACGGAAACATGATTGATTGATTGATTAATCATGATCATGATTGGTTGATTGATCATGATCATGATTTGTTGATTGATCATTATTGATTGATCATGATTGGTTGGTTGGTTGGTTGGTTGGCAAACACACATAAAAATCTTCAAGTCGTGCCCCAAATCACATATGTACATGACCTTGACCTTTGACCTTGTGACCTTTGTCAAGGTCATTGCTTCACAATGTCATTGCAAAAGACCCTATGGGTCAAGGACCTTTTGTTTAAGTGTTTTGCCTAATAATGGCTTTTTATAAACCATCAATGGGGGTTATGTCCCTTACATAATGGTAAAACCAATACAGTCATAATGTAACAAAGTTGCCCCTTGAAGTACTGAACATTTTTCACTGCTTAAATTTTCTGTATCTATAACCATTCAAGAATTATAGGGAAATCAAAGACATATGAAAATCTAAAATATGACCTTGACCTTTGACCTTGACCTAATTTTCTAAGTTAGGACCCAGGGGACTCAAATAAAAACATTCCAGGGTTATACGGTTAACGGTTTATGAGTTAAAAAAACATACCGACAAATTTATTCCGTAAAGGTACATAACTCCTATAAAATTTCATCGAATCGCTTCGATCCAAATTAGCCAAAAATTCCTGAGGATGTAACGAACAATTTGTAAAAAGAATTTTGTCGCTTTCTTATTTTGTTACGAAGGAGATGCACACACATGACAAACAGTGAATAGGGAGATAACTCTTACAAAGAAAATGGTTCGGCTTAGCAGGGTGAAATTTAAAAGCGCATAACCTATACGATACAATATGAAAAAAATCTAAGCGACATATTGCGAAACAAACATTTATCGCAAGAACAAAATTTGGCGGAAGAAAAAAAAAAAAAAAATAATAATAATAATAATAATAATCAGAACAAATACAATAGGCTTTCCACAGAAAAGTGGAAAGACCTAATTAAAAACCAATTGTTCAGAGAACAATTGAAGGTCTTTCCATATCAAAGAAATTTTGATAAGAAGATAGTTTTTCATACTGATACGATAAATAATGGTTTAATCATGTTTTTAAGTGATATAAAGGAGATAATATGCTACTTCCGGTGAAATGAATGTCACTTCCGGTCTAATATGATAGCTTCTTTCACACTGATTCCAAAAATATATAGTTTCTATATACTTTTGTATTTAGAATGGGAGATACATAGTCACTTCCGGTTTGTTGGAAGTCATTTTTAGTCTTCAGTAATCAGTTTATGTATCTATATGACAAAATATATGGATTCTGAGTACTTTTATACGAAAACATTGCAAAAAAAGGTTACTTCCGGTTTTCTCAAGGTCACTTCCGGTAGTCATTTTTCAAGGTCATTTGTCATCCAACCTTTTGCACAAGGTCAAATGCCATTAAAATGCACTTAGTTGAAGTTATAATCAAATAACCTCATATCAAGACATTTCAGGGGCACTAACTCCTATTAGATGCTATTTAATTGTATCAGACCAAAAGTAACATATCTTCATAACTATATACCAATCATTTTGCACTTGTTCTTTAATATGTACCTTTTCAAGGGTTGAAGAAAATGCAAAAACATGGAAAATTCCGAATTTAGAACTTGACCTTGACCTTTGACCTTGACCCCATTTTCTAATAAAGGGCCTAGGGATCTCAAATAAATACATTCCAGGGTTATATGGTTGACGGTTTATTAGTTAATAACACATATTGAGAAAATAATTTTGTAAAGGTAGATAACTCCTATAAAATTTCATCGAATCGCTTCGATCCAAATAAGCCAAATTTTCCTTAGGATGTAACGAACAATTTGTAAAAAGAATTTTGTCGCTATCTTTTTTTGTTACAAAGGAGATGCACTCTGATGATAAACAGTGAATAGGGAGATAACTCTTACAAAGAAAAGTGTTCGGCTTAGCAGGGTTAAATGTAAAAGCGCATAAACTGTACGATACAATATGAGAAATATCTAAGCGACATATTGTGAAACAAACATTTGTCGCAATATCAAAATTAGGCGGAAGAAAAAAAAAAAAAAAAATAATAATAATTAAAAACCAATTGTTCAGAGAACAATTGAAGGTCTTTCCATATCAAAGAAATTTTGATAAGAAGATAGTTGTTCATACTGATACGATAAATAATGGTTTAATCATATTTTTAAGTGATATAAAGGAGATAATATGCTACTTCCGGTGAAATGAATGTCACTTCCGGTCTAATATGATAGCTTCTTTCACACTGATTCCAAAAATATATAGTTTCTATATACTTTTGTATGTAGAATGGGAGATAATTGGACACTTCCGGTTTGTTGGAAGTCATTTTGAGTCTTCAGTAATCAGTTTATGTATCTATATGACAAAATATATGGATTCTGAGTAATTTTATATGAAAAAATTGCAAAAAAGGCTACTTCCGGTTTTCTCAAGGTCACTTCCGGTAGTCATTTTTCAAGGTCATTTGTCACCTTACCTTTTGTACAAGGTCAAATGCCTTTATAATGAACTTAGTTAAAGTTATAATCAAATAACCTCATATCAAGACATTTCAGGGGCACCAACTCCTATAAGATGCCATTAAATTGTATTAGACTAAACGTAGCATATCTTTATTACAATAAAGCAGACATTTTGCACTTGTTCTTTTATATGTATCTTTCAAAATGTCTGAGAAAATGCAAAAACAAGCAAAAGTCACAATTGAGAACTTGACCTTGACCTTTGACCTTGACCTCATTTTGTAAGTTAGGACCTAGGGGCCTCAAATAAAAACATTCCAGGGTTCTACAGTTGACTGTTTATGAGTTAAAAAAACATATCGACAAATTTATTTTGTAAAGGTAGATAACTCCTATAAAATTTCATCGAATCGTTTCGATCCAAATTAACCAAAAATTCCTGAGGATGTAACGAACAAGTTGTAAAAGGAATTTTGTCACTATCTTTTTTTGTTACGAAGGAGATGCACACAGATGATAAACAGTGAATAGGGAGATAACTCTTACAAAGAAAATGGTTCGCCTTAGCAGGGTGAAATTTAAAAGCGCATAAACTATACGATACCACATGAGAAATATTTAAGCGACATATTGCGAAACAAACATTTATCGCAAGAACAAAATTTGGCGGAAAAAAAAAATAATAATAATAATAAATATAAATCAATTGCTTTAAAAAAGCAATTGTAGGGGGTCTTTCTCCCTTTAAAATTAATTGAATTGGGGGTGGGGGGGGGGGTGTTTGTTTGTTTGTTTGTTTGTTTGTTTGTTTGTTTCTGTATGGGGTCTATATTATTGTTACCGGAGAAGTTTCATGTTTAGTTTGGAAAGTTTTTCTTTTATTTTAGGTACAGCGCGCGCGCCATATCACGTGACACGGGTTTATAATAACGAAAAGATAGTCTTTTTATTCCTTTTTAGGTGGGGACTTTGAACAGACAACATGTATAGAGACGGAATGCACACAATGTAATTTCTTTTGTCATTGTAGGAAATTGACATTTTGATGACAGTTCACAAACAGTGCATGATTTGGATTTATTTGATCCGGTGTAACTTTAAAACACATTTATTGATTATTTTCTGATAATGTACATTTTTCAGCACCTGTTTGTAACACAGATTAGTATTTCAATCTCGGAGCGGACATTTTATTGTAGGCTTTTACTGAAATTTACGGACCTAGCAAGCAATTTTTACGGCATTGCAATTTTTTTTCTCTAGGAAAAGCTTTGAGAGATATCTGCACCAAATTTTTTTACAAACTTTTAGTACATGTATGCCCTGCTGACTGCAAATTTTGAGGTCGATTGTATTTGTAGTTTCAGAGTACATGTGGATTTTTTTTTCAGAAGTGACGCAAGAACAATATTAAATTTCAATTTTTCATGAAACATGATTGATTGATCATGAAACATGATTGATTGATCATGATCATGATTGATTGATCATGATTGATTGATCATGATTGATTGATTGATTTATTGATTAGTTGGTTGGTTGGTAAAACACGTTGGATAGGGCCAATTCAAACAGCGAAAAAGAAACAAAAAAGATCTTGGACCCTATATTAAACACACGAGACGGAAACATGATTGATTGATTGGTTGGTTGGTTGGTTGGTTGGTTGGTTGGTTGGTTGGTTAAACACGTTGGATAGGGCCAATTGAAACAGCGAAAAAGAAACAAAGAAGATCTTGGACCCTATATTAAACACACGAGACGAGACGGAAACTTGATTGATTGATCATGATTGATTGATTGATTGATTGATTGATTGATTGATTGATTGATTGGTTGGTTGGTTGGTTGGTTGGTTGGTTGGTTGGTTGGTTGGTTGGTTAAACACGTTGGATAGGGCCAATTGAAACAGCGAAAAAGAAACAAAGAAGATCTTGGACCCTATATTAAACACACGAGACGAGACGGAAACTTGATTGATTGATCATGATTGATTGATTGATTGATTGATTGATTGGTTGGTTGGTTGGTTGGTTGGTTGGTTGGTTGGTTGGTTAAACACGTTGGATAGGGCCAATTGAAACAGCGAAAAAGAAACAAAGAAGATCTTGGACCCTATATTAAACACACGAGACGAGACGGAAACATGATTGATTGATCATGATTGATTGATTGATTGATTGATTGATTGGTTGGTTGGTTGGTTGGTTGGTTGGTTAAACACGTTGGAAAGGGTCAATTGAAACAGCGAAAAAGAAACAAAGGAGATCTTGAACCCTATATTAAACACATGAGACGGAAACATGATTGATTGATTGATTAATCATGATCATGATTGGTTGATTGATCATGATCATGATTTGTTGATTGATCATTATTGATTGATCATGATTGGTTGGTTGGTTGGTTGGTTGGCAAACACACATAAAAATCTTCAAGTCGTGCCCCAAATCACATATGTACATGACCTTGACCTTTGACCTTGTGACCTTTGTCAAGGTCATTGCTTCACAATGTCATTGCAAAAGACCCTATGGGTCAAGGACCTTTTGTTTAAGTGTTTTGCCTAATAATGGCTTTTTATAAACCATCAATGGGGGTTATGTCCCTTACATAATGGTAAAACCAATACAGTCATAATGTAACAAAGTTGCCCCTTGAAGTACTGAACATTTTTCACTGCTTAAATTTTCTGTATCTATAACCATTCAAGAATTATAGGGAAATCAAAGACATATGAAAATCTAAAATATGACCTTGACCTTTGACCTTGACCTAATTTTCTAAGTTAGGACCCAGGGGACTCAAATAAAAACATTCCAGGGTTATACGGTTAACGGTTTATGAGTTAAAAAAACATACCGACAAATTTATTCCGTAAAGGTACATAACTCCTATAAAATTTCATCGAATCGCTTCGATCCAAATTAGCCAAAAATTCCTGAGGATGTAACGAACAATTTGTAAAAAGAATTTTGTCGCTTTCTTATTTTGTTACGAAGGAGATGCACACACATGACAAACAGTGAATAGGGAGATAACTCTTACAAAGAAAATGGTTCGGCTTAGCAGGGTGAAATTTAAAAGCGCATAACCTATACGATACAATATGAAAAAAATCTAAGCGACATATTGCGAAACAAACATTTATCGCAAGAACAAAATTTGGCGGAAGAAAAAAAAAAAAAAAATAATAATAATAATAATAATAATCAGAACAAATACAATAGGCTTTCCACAGAAAAGTGGAAAGACCTAATTAAAAACCAATTGTTCAGAGAACAATTGAAGGTCTTTCCATATCAAAGAAATTTTGATAAGAAGATAGTTTTTCATACTGATACGATAAATAATGGTTTAATCATGTTTTTAAGTGATATAAAGGAGATAATATGCTACTTCCGGTGAAATGAATGTCACTTCCGGTCTAATATGATAGCTTCTTTCACACTGATTCCAAAAATATATAGTTTCTATATACTTTTGTATTTAGAATGGGAGATACATAGTCACTTCCGGTTTGTTGGAAGTCATTTTTAGTCTTCAGTAATCAGTTTATGTATCTATATGACAAAATATATGGATTCTGAGTACTTTTATACGAAAACATTGCAAAAAAAGGTTACTTCCGGTTTTCTCAAGGTCACTTCCGGTAGTCATTTTTCAAGGTCATTTGTCATCCAACCTTTTGCACAAGGTCAAATGCCATTAAAATGCACTTAGTTGAAGTTATAATCAAATAACCTCATATCAAGACATTTCAGGGGCACTAACTCCTATTAGATGCTATTTAATTGTATCAGACCAAAAGTAACATATCTTCATAACTATATACCAATCATTTTGCACTTGTTCTTTAATATGTACCTTTTCAAGGGTTGAAGAAAATGCAAAAACATGGAAAATTCCGAATTTAGAACTTGACCTTGACCTTTGACCTTGACCCCATTTTCTAATAAAGGGCCTAGGGATCTCAAATAAATACATTCCAGGGTTATATGGTTGACGGTTTATTAGTTAATAACACATATTGAGAAAATAATTTTGTAAAGGTAGATAACTCCTATAAAATTTCATCGAATCGCTTCGATCCAAATAAGCCAAATTTTCCTTAGGATGTAACGAACAATTTGTAAAAAGAATTTTGTCGCTATCTTTTTTTGTTACAAAGGAGATGCACTCTGATGATAAACAGTGAATAGGGAGATAACTCTTACAAAGAAAAGTGTTCGGCTTAGCAGGGTTAAATGTAAAAGCGCATAAACTGTACGATACAATATGAGAAATATCTAAGCGACATATTGTGAAACAAACATTTGTCGCAATATCAAAATTAGGCGGAAGAAAAAAAAAAAAAAAAATAATAATAATTAAAAACCAATTGTTCAGAGAACAATTGAAGGTCTTTCCATATCAAAGAAATTTTGATAAGAAGATAGTTGTTCATACTGATACGATAAATAATGGTTTAATCATATTTTTAAGTGATATAAAGGAGATAATATGCTACTTCCGGTGAAATGAATGTCACTTCCGGTCTAATATGATAGCTTCTTTCACACTGATTCCAAAAATATATAGTTTCTATATACTTTTGTATGTAGAATGGGAGATAATTGGACACTTCCGGTTTGTTGGAAGTCATTTTGAGTCTTCAGTAATCAGTTTATGTATCTATATGACAAAATATATGGATTCTGAGTAATTTTATATGAAAAAATTGCAAAAAAGGCTACTTCCGGTTTTCTCAAGGTCACTTCCGGTAGTCATTTTTCAAGGTCATTTGTCACCTTACCTTTTGTACAAGGTCAAATGCCTTTATAATGAACTTAGTTAAAGTTATAATCAAATAACCTCATATCAAGACATTTCAGGGGCACCAACTCCTATAAGATGCCATTAAATTGTATTAGACTAAACGTAGCATATCTTTATTACAATAAAGCAGACATTTTGCACTTGTTCTTTTATATGTATCTTTCAAAATGTCTGAGAAAATGCAAAAACAAGCAAAAGTCACAATTGAGAACTTGACCTTGACCTTTGACCTTGACCTCATTTTGTAAGTTAGGACCTAGGGGCCTCAAATAAAACATTCCAGGTTCTACAGTTGACTGTTTATGAGTTAAAAAAACATATCGACAAAATTTATTTTGTAAAGGTAGATAACTCCTATAAAATTTCATCGAATCGTTTCGATCCAAATTAACCAAAAATTCCTGAGGATGTAACGAACAAGTTGTAAAAGGAATTTTGTCACTATCTTTTTTTGTTACGAAGGAGATGCACACAGATGATAAACAGTGAATAGGGAGATAACTCTTACAAAGAAAATGGTTCGCCTTAGCAGGGTGAAATTTAAAAGCGCATAAACTATACGATACCACATGAGAAATATTTAAGCGACATATTGCGAAACAAACATTTATCGCAAGAACAAAATTTGGCGGAAAAAAAAAATAATAATAATAATAAATATAAATCAATTGCTTTAAAAAAGCAATTGTAGGGGGTCTTTCTCCCTTTAAAATTAATTGAATTGGGGGTGGGGGGGGGGGTGTTTGTTTGTTTGTTTGTTTGTTTGTTTGTTTGTTTCTGTATGGGGTCTATATTATTGTTACCGGAGAAGTTTCATGTTTAGTTTGGAAAGTTTTTCTTTTATTTAGGTACAGCGCGCGCGCATATCACGTGACACGGGTTTATAATAACGAAAGATAGTCTTTTTATTCCTTTTTAGGTGGGGACTTTGAACAGACAACATGTATAGAGACGGAATGCACACAATGTAATTTCTTTTGTCATTGTAGGAAATTGACATTTTGATGACAGTTCACAAACAGTGCATGATTTGGATTTATTTGATCCGGTGTAACTTTAAAACACATTTATTGATTATTTCTGATAATGTACATTTTTCAGCACCTGTTTGTAACACAGATTAGTATTTCAATCTCGGAGCGGACATTTTATTGTAGGCTTTTACTGAAATTTACGGACCTAGCAAGCAATTTTTTACGGCATTGCAATTTTTTTTCTCTAGGAAAAGCTTTGAGAGATATCTGCACCAAATTTTTTTACAAACTTTTAGTACATGTATGCCCTGCTGACTGCAAATTTTGAGGTCGATTGTATTTGTAGTTTCAGAGTACATGTGGATTTTTTTTTCAGAAGTGACGCAAGAACAATATTAAATTTCAATTTTTCATGAAACATGATTGATTGATCATGAAACATGATTGATTGATCATGATCATGATTGATTGATCATGATTGATTGATCATGATTGATTGATTGATTTATTGATTAGTTGGTTGGTTGGTAAAACACGTTGGATAGGGCCAATTCAAACAGCGAAAAAGAAACAAAAAAGATCTTGGACCCTATATTAAACACACGAGACGGAAACATGATTGATTGATTGGTTGGTTGGTTGGTTGGTTGGTTGGTTGGTTGGTTGGTTAAACACGTTGGATAGGGCCAATTGAAACAGCGAAAAAGAAACAAAGAAGATCTTGGACCCTATATTAAACACACGAGACGAGACGGAAACTTGATTGATTGATCATGATTGATTGATTGATTGATTGATTGATTGATTGATTGATTGATTGGTTGGTTGTGTTGGTTGGTTGGTTGGTTGGTTGGTGTTGGTTGGTTAAACACGTTGGATAGGGCCAATTGAAACAGCGAAAAAGAAACAAAGAAGATCTTGGACCCTATATTAAACACACGAGACGAGACGGAAACTTGATTGATTGATCATGATTGATTGATTGATTGATTGATTGATTGGTTGGTTGGTTGGTTGGTTGGTTGGTTGGTTGGTTGGTTAAACACGTTGGATAGGGCCAATTGAAACAGCGAAAAAGAAACAAAGAAGATCTTGGACCCTATATTAAACACACGAGACGAGACGGAAACATATTGATTGATCATGATTGATTGATTGATTGATTGATTGATTGGTTGGTTGGTTGGTTGGTTTGGTTGGTTAAACACGTTGGAAAGGGTCAATTGAAACAGCGAAAAAGAAACAAAGGAGATCTTGAACCCTATATTAAACACATGAGACGGAAACATGATTGATTGATTGATTAATCATGATCATGATTGGTTGATTGATCATGATCATGATTTGTTGATTGAATCATTATTGATTGATCATGATTGGTTGGTTGGTTGGTTGGTTGGCAAACACACATAAAAATCTTCAAGTCGTGCCCCAAATCACATATGTACATGACCTTGACCTTTGACCTTGTGACCTTTGTCAAGGTCATTGCTTCACAATGTCATTGCAAAAGACCCTATGGGTCA